>NC_090653.1:720000-750000 GCF_040937935.1 Hyperolius riggenbachi
GGCACACAGGGGGGCTGCTCAGGGCGCACAGGGGGGCTGCTCAGGGAGCAGGGCACACAGAGGCCAGCCTGCTGTCTCCACAATGCTGAGAAATGAGAAAGTTTCTCTGGAGCAGCTGTAGTCAGGGAGGGGAGAGGCTCTTAAAGTGACAGCGCTTCACTCCATTCACCAGGCACAGAGCAATGGGAGAGTCAGATTACACACAGGGGAGGAGAGCAACAACACCAGAGGAATGTAACAGCAACCAGAGGTGTGAGACTATGGAAGCTGACAGATTTATTGCCTTTTAAACAATACCTGTTGCCTGGCAGTCCTGCTCTTCTTTCTAGTCAGTAAGGTCTATATCAAGCATGCAGCTAATCTTGTTAGATTTGTCAGAAACACCTGATCTGCTGCATGCTTGTTCCGGGGCTATGACTTAAAGTATTAGAGGCAGAGGATCAGCAGGACAGCCAGGTAATCAATGCAGAAAAGAAAACAAACATGTCAGCCTCCATATCCTTCTGACTTCCTCGGGGTCCCTTTAAGAAGCGATAGGGAAATTGAAGCTAGGTTTATAGAGAAAAGAAAGCCCCCATAGACAGCACCACTCAAGGTACAAAATATTTATTCAAAAAATCTCAGTATAGCAAATATGGTATAGACACACATGAATTCCAATACAATTAAAAACAAAATACGGTATAATCCAATCTCTGCTGCATATAAAACTGCCCAAAACTGTGTACATATACATATAAATATTAGATATATTCAATCAAGACAATTAATATAGCCAGCTAGGTGGGCATCAAAAAGAGCCCACCAGTGGTTGAACCCGGGTTCAGTACAAATTCACATAGAGCAAAAACCGTGCATACAGAGGCTGATAGCAATAACTAATAGTACATGTATAATAGCTAAACTGAGGGAGATCAATAAAGTGCACAATAGTGACCAAACACTGAATTTCATAAACATCAATGGTAAATGCTCAATAACAGATGATTAACCTTCTGTCGCCCGCATCACACCAATGGGCGTGGCCGCGGCGGCAGCCCCAGGACCGCCTAATGCCGATTGGTGTAAAGTCCTGGGGCTGTAATTTGCATGAGATCGCGCGCACGCTGCGCGCACATCTCCTGCTTGGGGGGGCGGAGCTCCGCCTTGCCTTTAGTCTTTGAGCGGCTATTGCCACTCGGGAGACTGTTAGACGGCGTGATCGCCGTCTATTTACACAGTACAGTGCTGCGATCGCCAGCAGCGCTGCACTGGGGACAGCCGTGTGACACGGCTCTCCCCCTGGGGGACAAGAGAGCGATCGGCTCTTATAGGCAGAAGCCTATGACAGCCGATCGCCATAATTGGCTGGCTGTGGGGAGGGAGGGTTGATATTTAAAGTAACAGGGGTTTTAAAAAAAAAAAAAAAAAACAATAATATTTATTTTAAAAAAATAAACATGGGGGGAGCGATGAGACCCCACCAACAGAGAGCTCTGTTGGTGGGGAGAAAGGGGGGGGGGGTGGAAATCACTTGTGTGCTGTGTTGTGCGGCACTGCAGATTGGCCTTAAAGCTGCAGTGGCCTATTTTGCTAAAAATGGCCTGGTCACTAGGGAGGTTTAGCCCTGCAGTCCTCAAGTGGTTAAATAAATTGCATATGAGATAAAAAGAGGAACACCAAGGAGCAGCCTATGTGTAAAGTGCATGAGAGGAATGAAAGGTGCTGTATAAGAGATACTGAAACGCTGGCCGGGCAGGGCAGCAGGATTATGTGTATGTTGGGGGAACTGCTGCTGCCACACTGTCTATTTTGGGGGAACCACTTCCATATTATCTGTATTTTGGAGGAACTTCTACCAGATTATGTGTATGTTAGAGGAACAGCTGCTGCCAGATTACGTGTATTTTGGGGAACTGCTGCCAGATTATGTGTATGTTAGGGGAACAGCTGCTGCCAGATTGTGTATGTTTGGGGAACAGCTGCTGCCAGATTATATGTCCTTTGGGTGTTACGTGTATTTTGGGGAACAGCTGCCAGATTATGTGTATGTTAGGGGACCACTGCTGCCATATTATCTGTATTTTGGAGGAACTTCTACCAGATTATGTGTATGTTAGGGGAACAGCTGCTGCCAGATTACGTGTATTTTGGGGAACTGCTGCCAGATTGTGTATGTTTGGGGGACCACTGCTGCCAGATTATATGTCCTTTGGGTGTTACGTGTATTTTGGGTGATCCGCTGCCAGGTTTAGCGTATTTTGGGGAACTGCTTCCAAATTATGTGTATGTTGGGGGAACTGCTGCTTCCACGTTGTCTATTTTGGGGGAACCACTTCCATATTATCTGTATTTTGGAGGAGGAGGTCTTTTTGGTGAAATGCTGTCAGATTACATCTATTTTGGGGGGATACACTACGGCAGAGCTCAAACTTCCTCGGCAGACCTTTTACATCACTGCTAAGGTCATGTATGGGCAGCACGGTGGTGTAGTGGTTAGCGCTCTTGCCTTGCAGTGCTGGGTCCCTGGTTCCAATCCCAGCCAGGTCAACATCTGCAAGGAGTTTGTATGTTCTCCCTGTGTCTGTGTGGGTTTCCTCTGGGCACTCAGGTTTCCTCCTACATCCCAAAAACATACAGATAAGTTAATTGGCTTCCCCCTAAATTGGCCCTAGACTACAATACATACACTACATAGACATAGAACTATGGTAGGGATTAGATTGTGAGCTCCTCTGAGGGACAGTTAGTGACAAGACAATATAAATATACACTGTACAGCGCTGCGTAAGATGTTGGCGCTATATAAATACTAAATAATAATAATAATAATGTATATTTGGCCCCACCCATGACCACGCCCACATTATGCTGGACCACGCCCATTTTTTGGCGTGCCGCACTGCGCACAGGGGTTTTCCAGGTGAGTCCACTCACCTCTTTTCCCAGGACTAGACCCCTGAGTGAGACCTTTGTTTATCCACCATTGAAATTGGTGAATGTTATGACAAGCGGGGAAATCTGGGTTTTTAAATATATTTGTCATGCGTGACACAGAAGATTGAAAAGAATATACAAATCTCATCCTAGACCATAGGCCTAAGGAGTGGGCTGAGATGGGAGATTTTTTATTAATAGAAGTAGTGTGGATTGTTTTGGACCACATTATACCTGGTGAGGACAGGGACCCAAGAAGGCGGTTTTCAATCTCTAAATTTGGCATTAACCGCAGCTAATTTAGACAGCTGAGCGGCATTATAGTACTTGATAAGTAGAGGAGCATTAAAGTGGACCCAAATTAAAAATACAAGATTTCAGAAATAAAATCTATTTTCTAAAGTATAATAATAAATAGCAGCCTTTTTTCAGCTGCATGATGACAAATATAAAATATTTTACATTTATTGGAGGAACTCCTCCCCTTCCTTTCATATTGCCGGGACAGAAACCAGCAAACTGGTGGAGTAGGTGGTGTCCGACAATGGAGGAATTGCTAATGGCTGCCCCCAGTATAACCCTAGTTATGAAAAGAGAAGGGTGAAAAGCATGCACTGAAATGCTCATAGGTTTGAAGGAGTGTGTATTTATCTTTGTATGTGTCAGAGTGGTGCAGCTAAATATTTTTAATTTAAAAAAAATTTGGTTTGGGTCTGCTTTAAGGCCTCCCATGTCCCGCGTCCTGACCAAAGTCATGTACTTTATATGTGCTTTACGCTTTCTCCAAATGAATTGTTGGATCTGGCGTTGGAGATGTGTCAGGGGACCTTTTTTTATGGGAATTGTAAAAATTCTGAACAAATATAATAATCGTGGAAGAAGAGTCATTTTAACTGAGGTAATTCTTCCCAATAGGGATAGTGGGTAGGTATTCCACAAGTCAAGATCAGGAGAACGTTTTTTAAGCATAGCTGGATAACTATGGTCGTATAAATTATTGGGGTCAATAGTAAGATTCAAGACCTAGTTTAGGAGTGTAAGGAATAGCAGAGAGGCCGCCGCAGAGACAAGCGGCATGGCGACTAACTCAGCGTATCAGCCGGCGGCCTCTGCCACGCGGTTACATGCTGGTGCTCTGCCTGGTCCTTCCATTGCTCACAGGCTAAGGGCTACGCGCAGAACCGGATTAAGGCCAAATGGGGCCCTAAGCAAAGTAGCAGACTTGGGCCCCTCTCCCTTAATCCCTCCTGCTCCCCACCAATATATATATATTTTATATACACTCACACCAGAGACTAAAATGCCAGCACGGTGGCATAGTGGTTAGCGCTCTCGCCTTGAAGCACTGGGTCCCTGGTTCGAATCCCAGCCAGGTCAACATCTGCAAGGAGTATGTATGTTCTCCCCGTGTCTGCGTGGGTTTCCTCCAGGCACTCCGGTTTCCTCCCACATACCAAAAACATACAGATAGGTTAATTGGCTTCCTCTTAAAATTGGCCCTAGGCTGCGATACATTCACTACACTATATATACATAGACATAGAACTATGGTAGGGATTAGATTGTGAGCTCCTCTGAGGGACAGTTAGTGACAAGACAATATTCTCTGTACAGCGCTGTGTAATATGTCGGCACTATATAAATACTAAATAATAATAATAATAAACTGTGCAAATGCTACTATAGCATAGAATTAGCTGATGCTGGCAAAGATCAAAACATAAAATAAATAAGGTATAGGTTGCTCTAGCTAGCTGCAATGCATGCTAGGGTGTCTGGAGCCTGTCACCTGGAAAGTCTCAGCATAGTGTGAATGGTGTGTACTCACTGAGGGGACACATCTTCCTGCAGCGTGACCAGAGCAGGCTTCTTTCTGCAGCTAGGAAGATAGCAGTGCTTCCGGTCTATTCTTACAGCGAGGGAAGAAGCTGGCTGGGGTTACCCCCGGCAACCACACACCTTAGCCGCTGGAGGAAGAGTGCCTGGAATGTGCAGGCACATTAGATGTCAGGCTGGCTGTGACTGATTGTTGGAGGATGCTGAGGTCTGAGGCTGCTTTCACAGGAGCACCACTCCATCCCTATGTCACGCTGAGCCTCAGGACAGGCTTGTTCAGGAAGAGAGAGAGGGCCAGTGTGAATGAGGTCAGCAGCCAGCGTCAGCCAGCCACAGTGAGCAGCACGCTGATGCGACCCACGCTGACTCTCGGGCTGGAGAGCGTCTCGCCACATTAGCAACAGAAGCCGGTCAGCTCGTTTTTGGAAACTGAACCGATAACAGTGCAGCGGCAGACAAATAAAAAACTACAAGAAGGATTGCATGCTGATGGGGCCCTTGGACCCTGAATGAGGCCCTAATCAGGTGCTTTATGTGCCTGGTTGATAATCTGGCCCTGGCTACGCGCGAGCTGAGCGGCAGGACCTTTATGCAGCTAAGAGGGGAGTCAGCTGATCACGCAGTCAGCTGACTCCAGCTAAGCATCCGGATTGGCTGAGTGACTGGGGCGGCGCTGTGGAGCATGGTTGGGTATATATAGAGCAGGCCTGTCAGTAGCTCCGCGTCTGCTGTTGCGAATGCTATACTGTGTTAGCGCTCAGACCTCAGTCAGATCCCAAAGTGTGTTAGAACCAGCCAGAGCTGGGGATACACACTTAGCCAGATTCTGTTGATAGCTTTATAGTACTAATTACATTGTATTATATGTTATGACCTTCTGCTTTCTCTGACTATTCTTCCGTTTGTCGATTCTGTACCTCAGCCTATCTGATTCACGTTGCCGACCCTGCCTGTCCCTGACGTTGAATCAGGCTTCTGTTTCTGTACTGTATCTGTCCGCTCGTTGCTAACTCTGCCTGTCTGACCTTGCTACCTGCACCAGTGGTCCCTGCCACTGGTGAGGGAATCTGGTTTCTTACACCTACCTCCCAGGTGTAGGATATTGCTACTATTTGTGATACCCGCTCTTCAGGTATCTACAGGCTGCAGTACTATCTGTGTCACTCGCTCCTAGGCTGCAGTACTGTCTGTGTCACTTTATCTGCAACACCAACTGTATCAACTACTCCTAGGCTGCAATACAGTCCGTTCCACCTGCTCCTCAGGGGATCCTTAGTTCAGCATTACTGTGATTGATCCTCCTTGTACTGTGCACCAAACACTACTCGGTTGCAGTACAGTCTGAATCACCTGCTCCACAGGTGATCAGTTGTACAGCACTATTGTATTCCTTCTCGTTGTTGTTGTACACATTATACCCCTTGGCTGCAGCATGGTCTGTCTCACCCACTCATTAGGTGAGCACCGGCTGCAGAACAGTCTGGGTCACCCGCTCCTCGGGTGAACTCTCTCCTCCGAATTACTGTTACACCAAACACGATCCTTCATTGGTTGTCCAGTGTCAGGCTATACTAGTATTATTGGTGATTCTGCAGATCACCATATAATCAGGTATAGCATCTGTATTATTGGTGATACTGCAGATCACCAATAATCAGAGATCTCTGTGTGCTGACACCAATCGTTACAGGGAGAAGTATAAGTGGCCATTAAATCAGATTTATCTAGGTTGAGTTAAAACCCTGAAAAGGGGGAGAAATCTTTAATTAGGTTTGATAGAGCCGGAATTGATGTATTGGGATTAATAAGGTTAGCAATATATCGTCGGCAAAAAGGGATAGTTTATATTCCCTTGAGCCTATTTGAACACCCTTGATTTCAGGGGTATTACACATTTTTTCCGCTAATGGTTCCATTACTAGTGCAAAGATGGCGGGTGATAAGGGGCATCCCTGCCTAGTACCCCTTTGTATAGGGAACGACACTGTGCTAGATGGAGGCAGGAGGGGAAGAATATAATGCTTGAATAGCATTAAAGTAATAGCCTACTTTTGCAATACGGAGGTCATGTAGCGCCATTTAATTAGATGAAAAGCCTTCTCCATGTCTAATGCTGGGGATACACGGTTCGTTTTGTAGCGGGTATCGAGTCGCACGATAGATTGTGGTTCTTTTTCTTCTCTTCGTTTCTGACCATTGTCCTGCCCGCGGTATCGAGTGGGGAATCGATCCGCGCGGGTATCGGACAGGTCGGAAATTATCAGCACTGCCATCAGCGCTCGATTACACGCTTCAAAACGAAGCGCGTATTCCCAGCATGAGGCTAATAAGGCCAGACATGAAGAAGTGGCCTGACAAAAATGCTGGACATTTAGGATCTTTCTTATGTTGTCGGCGGCTTGTCTTGAGGGGATAAATCCCCCCCCTCGATCCTTATGTATAATGCTGGGTACACACTATTTTCTGGCCGATTTACTGTCAGATCGATTATTTACAACATGTTCAATTTGCTTTCCGATCGATTTCCGAGCAATTTCCGATCGTTTTCCGATAACTTGAATAGGAAATCGATCAGAAAATTCTTGGAAATCGATCGGAAAGCAAATCGGACATGTTGGAAATAATCGATCTGACTGTACATCGGCCAGAAAATCTCATAGTGTGTTCCCAGCATAAGAGCAGGGAGGATTTGATCCAATCTGCCTGCTAGTATAGCTGTGCAGAGATTGTAGTCCACACCTAGCAAGGAGATTGGACGATAGTTTTAGGGCATGAGTGGGTCTCTTTGTGGCTTGGGAATTACCACAATAGAAGAGGTTAAAAATTCAGGGGGGGGGGGGGGGGAATCTTGCCCTTCATGATGGAATTAAAGAATTTCAGCAACTAGGGTGGTAAATTCACATATTTTATAGTAAAGAGCGGTGAGCCCATCTGGGCCTGGAGATTTAGCATTTTTGGTTCTTTTAATGACTTCACGAATCTCCTCCGATGAAATTTCCTGATTTAGTTGCTTCACTGTGTCAGGTGATAACACTTTTTTGATGTTTTGCTCCAAAAAATCCTTCTTTTCAGTAGAAGCAAGGTTAGGAGCTTATCACTATATAGGGACTTATAATCATTTGAAAAGGCAGCATAAATTTTATCTGGGTTTGAGGTTATCTGTCCTTTAGCATTGCAAATTCTAATGATCTTGTTTATGCTCCGTTGTGCCCTTGGCTTATCAGCAAGCCAACGCTTAGGTTTATTGATTTGATCATATGCAAGGGCAGTCGTCCACCTCAAGACTTTTTCACATTCAGACTAGTTCATAATAGTATCCAATTGGAGTTGGAGATCTTGTATTTGTTTTAAAAGATAACGGGAGGGATTGGTTTGGTTAATCACCATAAGAGTGGCAAGTTTGTGTTCTAAATTAAAAATTGCTATGTTTTTGTCTCTTTTATGTTTGGCTGCTATATTGATAAATTCCCCCCTAATTACTGCTTTATGGGCCCAACCAACATATTGCAGGTGTAACCTACTCATTAGTATTGTCCCTGAAATAATTATCAAGTGAAGAACTGATCTTTTCCAGAACCTCTGGGTTATGAAGTAGTGATTCATTAAGATGCCAAGGGGATCTCTAAGCCCTAGGTAGCAATGTAGTCAAAGAGGTTAGGACAGGGTCATGATCTGACCAGGGACAGAATAAATGCCTAGAGTATGCTATAGCGGAAGCACAGTGGGAAGAAAGCAAGATAAGATCAATTCTTGGATAAGAATTGTGTGGAACTGAATGAAATGAATAACCTGTCTTAGTCCCACTGTACTCCCTCCACAAATCCACCAAGGCATGGGACCTTAGGAGTCCATCAAAAAGATCTCTAATATTCCTAGAATCAGAAGGCTGTGATTGAGTGCTTCTGTCAAGATGATCATAAGGGGCCATGTTGAAGTTGCCTGCCCAGATCAGAGAGTCAAATTTGAATGCAAGCAATATGCTTGATATTCCATTGACCGTTTCAAAGGTCTGATCTGGGGGGCGTACATATTAACAATACAAAGTATTTGTCTTGATAATTCCCTAATATAATGTTGTACTGTATGTACCCTGGTTATGCTCAATTTGAGAAATCAGTTCAAAGGGAAACGAGTCTGAAAGGAGAGTGAGAACTCCTCTTTGTTTTTTATGATAATTAGAAAGGAAGGCCCTTTTATAGTTCTTATGAAAACATTTTGGGAAGGATTTATTAGTGAAGTGGGTCTCCTGTAGGCAAATAATGTCTGGTGTAGACTTTAGAGCCCAATCGTCACGATACGATTCTTTGTGTGATTCGATTACAACTCTATTTACTATCCCATTAAATTCGACATGTCCGATCGGACATGTTCAGATTTAATCGGATCGTAAATAGAATCATAATCACATCATACAAAGAATCATATCGTGTAGATTGGGCTTAAGTTTTTCCTTTTTTGAGGAGAGTGTAGCCCCCTGGCATTGTGGGAGATTAAGTTACATGTTCTTGAGCCCATAGGTTAGGCAACAATGCATCAATAAGACCAGCAATTGAAAGAGCTGGAACAGTCAGAAATTGTAATTCAACAACCCTAATGGAAAATACTAGTTTAGCAAACAGAGAAATCCTATTCTCACCATAAGGGTGTAGAAGACAACTTAAAAACATAAAAATAGTAATCGATGGGGGGGGGGGGGGGGGGGGGGGGCGGACTGCACAATGGTGCAGAATCGATGAGTGGAGGATAGCCCATACAAAGATGAGCACGTCTCCAGACATCAGGGTGGGGGAAGCAACATGTCAGACCCCACCGGATTAACCACTAAGCCATAAAGCTAACTCAATGCAGTTCGGGGTAATAAAACTACTCAAAGTGCACAGCATAAAGGTGACCCAACATAGGACGGTGTCACACGTATTACTTTTAGCTTGTGCTCTAAGAATATATCTAGTTGGACTAGCTAGGAGGTCCCAGTTAGTGTTGGGCGAACAGTGTTCGCCACTGTTCGGGTTCTGCAGAACATCACCCTGTTCGGGTGATGTTCGAGTTCGGCCGAACACCTGACGGTGCTCGGCCAAACCGTTCGGCCATATGGCCGAACTAAGAGCGCATGGCCGAACGTTCCCCGAACGTTCGGCTAGCGCTGTGATTGGCCGAACGGGTCACGTGGTTCGGACCCGAACGCGCTCTGATTGGCCGAACGGTCACGTGGTTCGGGTAAATAAATACCCGAACCACGTCATATCTCCGCCATTTGTCTGTGGGTTTAGCTTTGGGTAGGCAGGCAGGGTAGTTCGCGCTCCAGCCACGCTAGCCAGGGTCCCCCCTGTCATTGTGTCACTGCTGGGAACAGTAGTACACCGCTTGCTCAGCCACACTATATAGCATTCTGTTTACTGCCACTCTGTGTACCTCGCTCAGCCACACTATATAGCATTCTGTTTACTGCCACTCTGTGTCTGCTGGGAATAGTAGTACACCGCTTGCTCAGCCACACTATATAGCATTCTGTTTACTGCCACTCTGTGTACCTCGCTCAGCCACACTATATAGCATTCTGTTTACTGCCACTCTGTGTCTGCTGGGAATAGTGGTACACCGCTCGCTCAGCCACACTATATAGCATTCTGTTCACTGTTCTGTGTCTGCTTGGAATAGTGGTACACCGCTCGCTCAGCCACACTATATAGCATTCTGTTTACTGTTCTGTGTCTGCTGGGAATAGTGGTACACCGCTCGCTCAGCCACACTATATAGCATTCTGTTTACTGTTCTGTGTCTGCTGGGAATAGTGGTACACCGCTCGCTCAGCCACACTATATAGCATTCTGTGCACTGTTCTGTGTCTGCTGGGAATAGTGGTACACCGCTCGCTCAGCCACACTATATAGCATTCTGTTCACTGTTCTGTGTCTGCTGGGAATAGTGGTACACCGCTCGCTCAGCCACACTATATAGCATTCTGTTTACTGTTCTGTGTCTGCTGGGAATAGTGGTACACCGCTCGCTCATCCACACTATATAGCATTCTGTTCACTGTTCTGTGTCTGCTGGGAATAGTGGTACACCGCCCGCTCAGCCACACTATATAGCATTCTGTTCACTGTTCTGTGTCTGCTGGGAATAGTGGTACACCGCTCGCTCAGCCACACTATATAGCATTCTGTTCACTGTTCTGTGTCTGCTGGGAACAGTAGTACACCGCTCGCTCAGCCAGAGTATATAGCATTGTGTTTACTGCCACTCTGTGTACACCGCTCAGCCAGACTATATACCATTGTTTACTGACACTCTGTGTACACCGCTCAGCCAGACTATATACCATTGTTTACTGACACTCTGTGTACACCGCTCAGCCAGACTATATACCATTGTTTACTGCCACTCTGATTCTGCTGGGAACAGTAGTACACCGCTCGCTCAGCCAGACTATATAGCATTGTGTTTACTGCCACTCTGTGTACACCGCTCAGCCAGACTATATACCATTGTTTACTGACACTCTGTGTACACCGCTCAGCCAGACTATATACCATTGTTTACTGACACTCTGTGTACACCGCTCAGCCAGACTATATACCATTGTTTACTGCCACTCTGATTCTGCTGGGAACAGTAGTACACCGCTCGCTCAGCCAGACTATATACCATTGTTTACTGACACTATATAGCAGACTATATAGCATTGTGTGTACACCGCTCAGCCAGACTATATACCATTGTTTACTGACACTCTGTGTACACCGCTCAGCCAGACTATATACCATTGTTTACTGCCACTCTGATTCTGCTGGGAACAGTAGTACACCGCTCGCTCAGCCAGACTATATACCATTGTTTACTGACACTCTGTGTACACCGCTCAGCCAGACTATATACCATTGTTTACTGCCACTCTGATTCTGCTGGGAACAGTAGTACACCGCTCGCTCAGCCAGACTATATAGCATTGTGTTTACTGCCACTCTGTGTACACCGCTCAGCCACACTATATAGCATTGCGTACTCTGCCAGTCAGTGTGTATATTGCTGGGATCAGTAATACTCCACTCACCGTCAACCACTATATGAGCTCAACATGAGTTCCCCAGAGACCTCCGCTGTGAGCAGCACTCCCAACAACAGCAACAGCCAACGCCCCACGCAAGCTATAACATCCACCCCAGCAGCCAGTGGTCAGCAGCAGCCCTCCCCGGAGGAGAACGTTGTGTCCATCAGTCCGTCGCCAGAGCGATTAATGAGGGCTGCCATTGAGGAGATGATGGGGCCTGATGTGGAGGAGGAGGTCTGGCTCAGGCCAGCATCCCAAGTTAATGTTGAGGACGATGAGGGGTCTGTGTCTGGGGATGTTGGGGTGGCAGAGGTGGTGGGTGGGTCAGACTCAGGAGAAGAGTTGTATGATGAGGATGATGATCGGGACCATCTGTATGTGCCTCAGAGTCCGACCCCGGAAAACATGTTGTATCGTGTGTTTAGGTACTAAAATCTGCGTTCCCTCCCAGTAGTGTTGGGCGAACAGTGTTTGCCACTGTTCGGGTTCTGCAGAACATCACCCTGTTCGGGGTGACTATATAGCAGACTATATAGCATTGTGTTTAATGCCACTCTGTGTACACGGCTCAGCCACACTATATAGCATTGTGTTTACTTCCACTCTGTGTCTGCTGGGAACAGTAGTACACCGCTCACCCGCCACTGTATAGCATTGTGCTCTGTGTCACTGCTGACAATAGTGGTACACCGCTCACCCACCACTGTATAGCATTTCTGTACTGCCACTGTACTGCTGCCAGTCAGCGTGTACTTTAAGGATAAGTGAAATGAGGAAGAAATCCGGTGAAAGAGGGAGGGGCAAGGGAAGAGGTGTTTCCCCTGACGGTTCACGTACAGGCCACAGGGGAGCACCCAAGAAAACCCACTCAATACTGCCCATGTTGTCCAGGACAACAACCCTCACAGATCCAAAAGAACAGGACCAGATAATTACTTGGATGACCTCTCAAGCGTCCAGCAGTGGGTTAAGCAGCACCAGCACATCACGCACGAGGTCCGAGTCCTCAGCCAGTTAAAGTCTGGGCTTTCTTTGAAGACTGCACTGAGGATGTTACCATGGCGATTTGCAAGGTGTGCAAGACCCGCCTGAGCAGGGGGAAAAGTATTAACAACCTCTCCACCACCAGCATGAGCCGCCACATTCTATCCAAACATCCCACTCTGTGGGCAAACGCGGCAGGACAGGGTACCACCAGCAACACTGCCTCCCTTGGGTTCACCAGACTCACCACCAGACCCGCCTCAGCAGCAGCAGTAGCCCAGCCATTGCGTGGTTCACAACATTCACAAACATCAGACGATGCTGACACTGTCACTTTCCGGACTAGTGCTCTTGAGGTCTCCCAGTGTTCATCAAACACAACAACCAACAGCCCTTCGGTGTGCAGCGCTACGGTTGAGTTGTCTGTCTCTGAGATGTTTGAGCACAAGAGGAAATTGCCAGCAAATGACCCCCGGGCCGTGGCAGTAACAGCCAGCCAGCATAGCCAAGCTTCTGGCCTGCGAAATGCTGCCATATCGAGTGGTGGAGACAAACAGCTTCAAGGGCATGATGTCAGTGGCCATCCCACGTTACGTTGTTCCCAGCCGCTACCACTTTGCGCGCTCTGCAGTGCCTGAGTTGCATGAGCACGTGGTCAGCTAAATAACCCGAAGCTTGAAGAATGCCGTTGCCTGCAAGGTTCACCTCACCACTGACACCTGGACGAGTGCGTTCGGCCAGGGTCGATACATCTCCCTTACCGCGCACTGGGTGAACCTTGTGGAGCCTGGCAGCGATTCCTCACCTGCTACGGCGCGGGTGTTGCCCACGCCGCAAACAGCTGGATAACAACAGCAGCACCTACCTCTCTGACTCCTTCTCCTCCAACGCATCTCAAAGCTGTACCTCATCCGGAAATGCTAACCCAGCACCAGCAGCAGTAGGATCGTGGAAGCAGTGCAGCACAGCTGTTGGCATGCGTCAGCAAGCGTTGCTGAACCTGATCTGCCTTGGGGATAAGCAGCACACAGGGGAGGAAATTTGGAGGGGAATAAAGGAACAGACGGATTTGTGGCTGGCACCGCTGGACCTGAAACCGGGCATGAAGCTAGACACCTGGCACGAACTGGCAATGTACGCAATAGAGGTGCTGGCTTGCCCGGCAGCCAGCGTTATGTCGGAACGCTGTTTCAGTGCTGCCGGAGGCATCATCACAGATCGGCGTATCCGCCTCTCCACAGAAAATGCAGACCGTCTGACTCAAATTAAAATGAATCAATCCTGGATTGGAAACGACTACGCAACACTCCTGGACCCCAACCAAGTAACATGACCGATGAACATCTGGGATGGTTTAGCGTTTCCGGTCCCTGTTTATTGAACCTCTCATCTGTATTACATTTATGACTGCATGGCGGCAAAAAGCATTGCTGCTATATCCGCACGCTTTTTGTCCTCATGCAAGGCCTGGGTTGTTGTGTCTCACAAAGCGTGGCCTTCTCCTCCTGCGCCTCCTCCTGTTCCATCACGTGTGCTGCTGCTGCTGCTGCTGGGTTACCGTTGCCGGTCCCTGTTTATGGAACCTCTTATCTTTATTACATTTATGACTACATGGCGGTACAAAGCATGCTATCCGCACGCTTTTTGTCCTCATGCAAGGCCTGGGTTGTTGTGTCTCACAAAGCGTGGCCTTCTCCTCCTGCGCCTCCTCCTGTTCCATCACGTGTGCTGCTGCTGCTGCTGCTGCTGCTGGGTTACCGTTGCCGGTCCCTGTTTATGGAACCTCTTATCTTTATTACATTTATGACTACATGGCGGTACAAAGCATGCTATCCGCACGCTTTTTGTCCTCATGCAAGGCCTGGGTTGTTGTGTCTCACAAAGCGTGGCCTTCTCCTCCTGCGCCTCCTCCTGTTCCATCACGTGTGCTGCTGCTGCTGCTGCTGCTGGGTTAGCGTTGCCGCGTGGTCCCTGTTTATTGAACCTCTTATCTTTATTACATTTATGACTACATGGCGGTACAAAGCATGCTATCCGCACGCTTTTTGTCCTCATGCAAGGCCTGGGTTGTTGTGTCTCACAAAGCGTGGCCTTCTCCTCCTGCGCCTCCTCCTGTTCCATCACGTGTGCTGCTGCTGGGTTAGCGTTGCCGCGTGGTCCCTGTTTATTGAACCACTTATCTTTATTACATTTATGACTGCATGGTGGTACAAAGCATGCTATCCGCACGCTTCTTGTCCTCATGCAAGGCCTGGGTTGTTGTGTCTCAAAGCGTGGCCTTCTCCTCCTGCGCCACCCTCCTCCTGTTCCATCACGTGTGCTGCTGCTGGGTTAGCATTACCGGTCCCTTTTCCTGGAACCTCTTATATGTATTACATTTATGACTGCATGCCGACAAAAAGCATGTTACCTGTGCAAAGAAAACAGACATTTCCCGCATTTAAAAGACAGTTTTCCCTTTGAAACTTTAAAATCGATTTTCTCAAAAACTATAAGCTCTTTTTGCTAAATTTTTTTTTCCTCTTGTACCCACTCCCAAGGTGCACATACCCTGTAAATTTGGGGTATGTAGCATGTAAGGAGGCTTTACAAACCACAAAAGTTCGGGTCCCCATTGACTTCCATTATGTTCGGAGTTCGGGTCGAACACCCGAACATCGCGGCCATGTTCGGCCTGTTCGGCCCGAACCCGAACATCTAGATGTTCGCCCAACACTAGTCCCAGTGTAACCACCATATAACCATAGCATAAGGAATACACATACCGGTATATAGGAGTCTCATATAATAGATGGATTGTCACAGATTACTAGACTTTACTTTCGGTGAGCCCAGCATCATAAAAGATAAGCATATAGTGACCTTCATAGAAAGGGTCCATAGAGGTTTAAAGCAAAGGCATCAGTCAGTTAAAAGTGCTTCAGCAAACAAAGTGTAGAAGGAAAAAATAGTATAACTATGGTGAGCGTAAGGCTTGGTGGTGTATTCTCCACAGTCAGCATGCAACGCATGAGCTGACGTGAAGGAGGTACACACACTAGCACAAGGAAACAGGCTATCCCTAGTATAGTGGAGGGGAGGACTGACTCCAATAGGAGATTGTGGCGCACAGAGCCGGTGCAGATCCGACAGCCACAAACAATACTTTCGCTATAACGTCTCAGCGCAAAGTAGCGCTGAGCGCATAAACCAGAACTGAGGAGATCAGGACAGGTAGACAGAATGAACGCTTGCTTAACTAGCCACTACTTAGTGACAGCAAGCGTCCAAAACAAGACAGACTGGAATGAGGCAGCCAATGCGATTGCAGCGATGGCGTGCCTCACAAAGACAGGACAGGATAGTCAGGAAATAGCAGGATCAAGATAGATGAACGTAACACAGACAAATATACAATAAGTATGTTTTCCTAGCGTATTACAATTACAGCTATCAATGAAACTATTTGTAACGTCTGACTAACATATGTATATATCGGCAATGAACCGATATATGACATAAGCAGGAACGCTGACAAGGACTGGAGCAGTACAGGGAACAGGACTCAGAAGGATTCGCTATCTCTTCGCAGAGATGAACGCAATCCACAAACAGTAACAGAACAGGATTCAGAAGGATTCGCTATCTCTACGCAGAGATGAACGCAATCCACAAACGGTAACAGAACAGGATTCAGAAGGATTTGTTATCTCTTCGCAGAGATGAACGCAATCCACAAACGGTAACAGGACAGGATTCAGAAGGATTCGTTATCTCTACGCAGAGATGAACGCAATCCACAAACAGAACCAGGAGCAGGGTAACTAACGCACGGGTGATCACGATACGCGCAACCTACCAAAACGTGCTGGAAAGCTGACTAACTGCACACAGGATATAAACAGTTCGTGTACGTATACATCAGCGACACTGATGTATCAACGTAACACGAATACAAGGAAAATAATAAACGTGCTGGTATGCATATATATTGGCAATGAACCAATATATGATGCAAAGACCAGCAAAGTATCTTTAGAACAAGAAACACGATCGGGGGCTGAAGCAACAGCAAGACAGGCTTAAACTGAAGCTATAAAAACCCGAGGAAACCCTGCAGGAAGCAGATCTTTATACTGAGGTCATCCAATGGGAGCAGACATGCAGATTCCCACACAGGTGAATGATAATCAGTCACAAGCTGACAGCAGAGAAAGACAGACAAAGCTATGCAGCTTGCATGGAAATAGATCAGAACTGCCTGAGCTGCAGCACTACTACTTCCAGCAATACCTGCTGCAGCAGCGATCATGACAGTACCTCCCCCTTTAAAAGCGGATTCCAGACGCTTTTCAAAACTGAAATTCCCAACAAAACAGTCTGACTGATAATTCATGATGACCGGGACAGCCCGGCAAGACCAAATTCCAGAATCAGTCCCCACAAGACTGGACCCATCAGAACCAGAACCTACAGAACCATACCCATCAGTACTACAAGCCCCAGTATGACACCCATCAGAACCATGATTTCCAGAAGAAAGCCCTCCAAAACTCCCTGAGCGATACCCACCGCCTTCCAGGAACCGTTCAAAAATGCCAAAGCCTTTGCAATGCCCACCGGGACTGTCTTTACCAACACAAAACCCACTGTTGAACCAGTCCAAGGCACCAGGACAAGTTTTCTCAGAGACCTCCCAGAACACCTTGAAGCTCCAAAGAGATCCCCATAGGTCAGAACGCCCCTTAGGCTCACATGGAGAACTATCAAGAACCCCTATGGAACCTAGGGCAATTCCCGAGTCAGGGCCACAAGGACAAACATCAAGATCAGGGCTTTCAGAGACCAGAACCATCTCTGGGCATGCAGGCAGACTGGCAACATCAGAACATGTTCCCACTAAGGAAGCATCAGAGCACGCTAACACCTTAGACACACTTGGGCATTCTGGCACACAAAGAACATCTGGGCACACTGGCACAAGAGAAACCTCTGGGCATGTCAAGGAACTGTGAGCCTCAGGGTCAGCCAAGACAGGACCAAAACCAGGACTGGCCAAAAAAAAATCATCATGACTAGACTTCGCAACTACTGGACTTTCACACAAGAATGCAGGATCAGACTTAGATGTCGCTGATTCCAGCAAAGTCAATAACAAATCAGATTCAGGGGCACTAACAAGACAGGACAAATCTTCTGATGTATGCACTGAACCAGATAGGGACTCCACAACTACCTCTGGACTGGACAGAGACTCATCTAATACACTGGATTGGAGCTCATGAGGCGCTGCAGAACAAGTCAGTATTGCAGCAGCCCCCACTGGACTAGGCAAAACTGAGGAATTCCCTGGACAGGAAGGGGACTCTGGAACCTCTGCCACAGCGGCCAGAGAACCAGAATCTTTCAGGATACAGGGCTGGGTTTCAGGAACACTCATCAGACCGGACTGAAATTCTGAGATTTCTATTATTTTGACCAGAGAATCAGAATTATCCATGTTACAGGGCAAGACTTCTGAAACATTCAGAGGACAGGGCTGGAGTTCCTCGGCTGTTACATCACTGGAGAGGGACTCAACAACATTGGTTAAATCAGACTGTGTACAGGGCAAGGTATCTAACACACTTGCTGACGAGGACAATATTTCAATGGCTTCTGCTTCACTGGGCAGAGATTCATCAAGTTTTATTAGAGCAGACTGTAATTCCAAAACAGCTGCTAAACAAGTGAATATTGCTGCAACACCCACTGAGGAAAGCAGTGCCTCAGAGTCTTCTGCTAGAGGGTTTGAAGTATCCAAAGTACTGGGTGAAGCATAAGACTCTGCGACCCCAGCTTCACTGGACAGGATCACTGAACAGTCCATATTGCAGGGCAAAACCATGGAAGCACCTGCTGGACAGCATAATGATTCTGTGACCTGAGTTTCATTGGAGAGATCTACTGCACAATTCATGGTACAGGGCAAGTTCACTGGAACATTTTCTGAACAAGGTAATAATTCTGCGATTTCAGGTTCACATCGCAGATGCTCTGAGCTATTCACGATACAGGGCAAATTTACTGGAACATTTTCTGAACAAGGTAATAATTCTGCGATTTCAGGTTCACATCGCAGATGCTCTGAGCTATTCACGAAACTAGAGCGAGGTGTAGAAACAGGAAGATCAAGACACAATGTTTGCTCATCTGAATCACCATTCATTTGTAAAATTGGGAAATTCAGATGCTGGGGTTCTGAGGTTTCTAGACAGGATTGCTGGGACTCAGAAACTAATGTAGTGCATTTATTGGCATCTGCTGGATCAGACAGGAGTTGAACTTTATTAACACAGGTAATTTCTGCAGAAGTGTTTGCAGAGACAGGCAAGATTTTTCTGGTGTCTGTTTCACTAAACAAAGACTCATGAGTACTGGCTAGGCTGGACTCAGAAGTCAGCAGGACCTCTGGATTCTCTGCTGAGAAATTTGTGCAGGGCAAGGTTAAGAATGTATCAGTGGCTTCTGTTTTACTGGGAAGTAACACTGAGTTATCCATGGTACAGGGTGGAATTGCAGGAACTTCAATTTCACACAAAAAGAGCTCCGAATCACCTGCTGAATCAGCGAAAGGTGCTGAAGCAGGCGGGTCAGAACGCCATATTTGCGAATTCGGAGTCACATAAAAATCATCCAAAATCAGTTCCCACACATCAATCAAAGGAGCCACACAGTCATACCTACACACACCAGTCTCTATTAGGTTATAGGCTGACTTAATGCATGCATTCAATACCATTTCACTTTTTGCACTGTAAAATTGACAAAATGAACTTGACTCATTCTTCCATTCACAGACCAGGGCTTCCATCTCTCCCTTCTCGAATGGAGGATCCCATGCATACTTAGCTGAACATTCAGGCTGATTACAGTTTGCAGATATGATTGTGGCAGGCACATGTATAGGGTTAATTAGCAGGTGATTGGCAGATTCCTTATTCTTAAGAATCTCCAATACCTGTAGCAAGTGCTGAACTGTAGTGTATGCAAACTTCCCTTGCTTCACAAATAAGTTGATTTGTTCAATACTCTGTAATATCTCCTCATAATCATACTCAGATAATTCTTTTAAACAAAAATCTTTATTTTCCCTAGCCAGGGAGGAAAGTTCATTAGTAGTTTCATAAGTCCATTTAACTCCCCTGAAAGACAATTGCATTTCATTATCTGTTAATGGCAGAATCTCATTATAGGTCTCAGTCGCTAAGGATAACGATTCTGCAGATTGGACACGTTTCTTAGAACGTTTGCGTTTTGCCTTAGACCCTGCTGCCTTTGGTGATTTATTCAAGGCTGCAGGAAAATTATCAGTAACACTTTCTGCTTGCTGATCATTTTTGCAAACAATTGAAGGGGAAGCTGATTGGCCTGCTGCCAGGAGTTCATTAAGAGGAAAAGGCAATGGATCTATGCGCAACCAGTTATGGATCACAAACGCTAGAAATTCCAGCGGCCTCTCTTTCAAATCGGAATGATTGAGAACATCAAATGCCCACTGAAACAATTGCCCTTTAAACAAAATATAACTTAGTTGGAGTGCCCAGGTTGAAACAGAAGTCGCTTGGAGATCGGGATTGGCCAGGAACCTGGCACATTCAGAGAAAAACTCATTTTCTGTTTCAGAGTTAAGTTCGTCAAATTTCTTAAAGGAACAGGAACCATAATTAACAGTGTCATACTTTCTGGGAATCCCCCCCACAATGGGGATTGGTAATGGGGTTTTCATAATGTAAGGCTTGGTGGTGTATTCTCCACAGTCAGCATGCAACGCATGAGCTGACGTGAAGGAGGTACACACACTAGCACAAGGAAACAGGCTATCCCTAGTATAGTGGAGGGGAGGACTGACTCCAATAGGAGATTGTGGCGCACAGAGCCGGTGCAGATCCGACAGCCACAAACAATACTTTCGCTATAACGTCTCAGTGCAAAGTAGCGCTGAGCGCATAAACCAGAACTGAGGAGATCAGGACAGGTAGACAGAATGAACGCTTGCTGGCTAGCCGCTACTTAGCGACAGCAAGCGTCCACAACAAGACAGACTGGAATGAGGCAGCCAATGCGATGCAGCGATGGCGTGCCTCACAAAGACAGGACAGGATAGTCAGGAAATAGCAGGATCAAGATAGATGAACGTAACACAGACAAATATACAATAAGTATGTTTTCCTAGCGTATTACAATTACAGCTATCAATGAAACTACTTGTAACGTCTGACTAACATATGTATATATCGGCAATGAACCGATATATGACATAAGCAGGAACGCTGACAAGGACTGGACCAGTACAGGGAACAGGACTCAGAAGGATTCGCTATCTCTACGCAGAGATGAACGCAATCCACAAACGGTAACAGAACAGGATTCAGAAGGATTCGTTATCTCTTCGCAGAGATGAACGCAATCCACAAACAGTAACAGAACAGGATTCAGAAGGATTCGTTATCTCTTCGCAGAGATGAACGCAATCCACAAACAGGAAAAGGAGCAGGGTAACTAACTCAGCACGGGTGATCACGATACGCGCAACCTACCAAAACGTGCTGGAAAGCTGACTAACTGCACACAGGATATAAACAGTTCGTGTACGTATACATCAGCGACACTGATGTATCAACGTAACACGAATACAAGGAAAATAATAAACGTGCTGGTATGCATATATATTGGCAATGAACCAATATATGATGCAAAGACCAGCAAAGTATCTTTAGAACAAGAAACACGATCGGGGGCTGAAGCAACAGCAAGACAGGCTTAAACTGAAGCTATGAAAACCCGAGGAGTCCTGCAGGAAGCAGATCTTTATACTGAGGTCATCCAATGGGAGCAGACATGCAGATTCCCACACAGGTGAATGATAATCAGTCACAAGCTGACAGCAGGGAAAGGCAGACAAAGCTATGCAGCTTGCATGGAAATAGATCAGAACTACCTGAGCTGCAGCACTACTACTTCCAGCAACACCTGCTGCAGCAGCGATCATTACAGTGAGATTCCAAGAAGCAAACCTGTTAACAAATAATACTAAAAGTCATCTCTAGTGAGCCCAACATCATAACGCAGCCCACCTAGAGAATAAACATGTAGCAATGATCCGGACATGTTTTCCTGAGGCGTTGGAATAAACATATCCGTCCAGCAGAGATATTGGGCCAGATGCAAGTCTCCTTCTCACCTGAGGTTTCTCCCAGGAGATCATTTTTCATCTTCTATTTAAAATAACTTTCCAGCACTTTTTAACTAAAAAAGTACCAAAAAGTAAATAAACATGTACTATAAAAATAATAATGAGCAGGTTCTTGTTTTCTGGGGGCTTAAAAGGCATTTTATTGACAATTTTAAAAATATCACCCAGGAGAAAACTCAGGTGAAAAAGTGAATTGCATACGGCCCCCTAGTCTTACAGCAGTAGGATTAGCCATACTATGCCAGGGAAAACACACATATATAAGTAGATAAACACTTGATCTACTTACATAACACATGTATTATACTGTCCATGTTTTGATTTCAGTGAATGTTATATAGTAAATGACGAGAATTCTGTTCCTGGTGGGGCCATGTCTTTTGCCCACAGTTGAGGCTAACTCGTGATGTCATTTCTGCCCTTTACTTTTTTCTTTTCTCCTCCAATCACTGAGCCACCTCAGCCTTGCTTGTAAACACAAGTGAGTAGGGGATTAGGTTTCAGATAAGCAGCTGGCAGGGAAATAAAGGGAAGAGGAGGAATAGATTATAGATAAAAAGAACCCCCAGCATGCAATTCTTTGGCACCGACTACTAAAGGGTCAGTGCTCCTTAAGTATGTGATAGCTCCAAATCATAACAGCAGAAAAAGTTTTGCAAGTTTTGAATGCAGGATTAGCATCTTTATCGCTTAATACACTCAGACCAGTTGCTGTTGAAATTTGATTTTTATGGTGATGATACCGCTTTAAATAAACTGGTGAATAGCCCTGGGGGGGGGGGACAAAAAAGGAGATCCCATCGTGTTATGGTGTGCCCATTTACAATACCCGAGGGCGATATCGAGACATGCGTGGTGTGTTCCATAATCTGGCAGGTCTAGTTACGCGTCGAGGTTTTGGAGCCTGTTGTAATGGAGGTGTTATATAGAAGGGAACAGGATGGCGTGGCACTTCTCCTTTAAGGGGTGCGTTGCTTCCAGTTTTGGTGCGAGTACGGTGTGCCCAAGGTGGTCAATATAATAGCTGACAGGCTATACTTTCATATGCTTTTAGATAATTGCTTATACAAGACGTGTGCTCCGCTCCACAATTTGGAAGGAAGAGGCTTAAACATTATGCATATAGAAACAGATAGCGTGCATCTTCCGTCTTAAGCATGTAGATTTATTGTCAGTGTTAAACATCAATATTGGATTCTATGCATAGCATATTCCATAACTGCATACAAAGCGTGCAAAGTATTGCGCATATTTAGTACCTTGCGGTTCCTTGTGTGGGCCTGTCAGCGTGGGAGGTGGGAGTGAGGGACTGATGTGGGCCTAGCGACGGCCGTTTCGCGTCCTCCTGGACGCTTGGTCACGCCGTGTTCCACTGCCTGTGCAGTGACATGGCTATGTACTCTGTAATGTGCTGCAGAAGATGTCAGTGCGATATAAATACTGTAAAAAACATTTTTTAAAATGCCCATTGCTTAGCCCCACTCTACATAAAAGTGCGCTTCTGACTCCGCCCCTAACTCCACCCCCTGTCCGGTTTTCTCCATCAGCCGACCTGGCAACCCTAGGAACCGCAAGGTACTATATATGCACAATACTTTGCAAGCTTTGTATGCAGTTATGGAATATGCTATGCATAGAAATCCAATATTGATGTTTAACACTGACAATAAATCTACATGCTTAAGACGGAAGATGCACGCTATCTGTTTCTATATGCATAATGTAATGGAGGTGTGTTTAGCTTCTAAGGGTAACAATGGTTAATTTGCATATATTCAGCAGTGATGCTCTGGGAGACATCTCAAGCTCACTCCAATCTGAATTATCGCAAATTCTTTCTGTTTTAAGAAAGCAAACTTTTGTAATGGAGGAGGGGGGGGGGGGGGGGGGGGGGTGTCACAAAGGAAATATCCGCTTCGGTTACAGCTGCTGCTGCTTCCTCTGGGAGCCAGCAATTATATGTTATGATCACTTCTGCAGCATGTGCTGCTGGCTGCAGTGTTACTGAAGACAAGCAGTTTCTGATTCATTTGCGTGCATTTGCTCGCATAGTTTTGCTTGCGCTCACACTGAGCATTGATTCCATCTGCAGTCGCTCTGAAGTTAATGACAGGTTAATATGCTTTTGTTAAAGCAAACATTGTCTGTTGCAATGGAGCTGCAATCCCTTTCTTGCAGGCTGCATAGCTTTGTCTGCCCTTTCCTGCTGTCAGCCTGTGATTGATTACCATTCACCTGTGTGGGAATCTGCATGTCTGCTCCCATTGGATGACCTCAGTATAAAGGACTGCTTCCTGCAGGGCTCCTCGGGCTACCATAGCTTCAGCATAAGCCTGTCTTGCTGCTACTCTGGCCCCAGACCGTCTTTCTAGTTCTAATGTTAAAGGGAACCTTAAATGAACGGGGGGTAAAGAGTTTTACTTACCTGGGGCTATTACCAGCCCCCTGCAGCAGTCCTGTGCCCTCGGCGCTGCTCTGGAATCCTCTGGTCCCCCGCTGTCACTTAGTTTCGTTTTTGACGACTCACCAGTCGCCGGCCGCCATGCGTATTATTGGACGCATTCACCAATGCAATTAGCGCTATTGCGGACCGCAACGCATACAAAAATACGCGTTGCCGCATTCCGCACGCGTAGATATGCGGCAACGCGTATTTTTGTACGCGTTGCGGTCCGCAATAGCGCTAATTGCATTGGTGAATGTGTCCAATAATACGCATGGCGGCCGGCGACTGGTGAGTCGTCAAAAACGAAACTAAGTGACAGCGGGGGACCAGAGAATTCCAGAGCAGCGCCAGGGGCACAGGACTGCTGCAGGGGGCTGGTAATAGCCCCAGGTAAGTAAAACTCTTTACCCCCCGTTCAGTTGAGGTTCCCTTTAATTCATATGGACTGCACTGATCTCCTGCGTAGGAGTCAGTGAGTCCTTCTAGACCTGATCCTGTTTATCAGTATTTGTTACTTTGCTGGTCTTGCATCATATATTGGTTCATTGCCAATATATACGCATACTAGTGTGTTTGTTATTTTCCTTGTATTCGTGTTACGTTAATACATCAGTGTCGCTGATATATACGTACTCGAACTGTTTATATCCTGTGTGCAGTCAGTCAGTTTCCAGCACGTTTCGGTAGGTTGCACGTATCGTGATCACCCGTGCTTAGTTAGTTCATTCCTGTTACCTTGCGTGGATTGCGCTCACTTCTGCGTAGAAGTAGCGAATCCTTCCTAGTCTTGTTCCTTGTATTGCTCCAGTTCCTAGCTAGTGTTCCTTGCTTATGTTATATATCGGTTCATCGCCGATATATACAGTACATATGTTAATCAGTCGTTTTTAGCCTCATTGATAGCTGTAATTATAATACGCTAGGAATATCATATCCTTTGTATTTAAGTATTGTTTGTGGTTGCTCGGATCCACGCCTGCTCTGTGCGCAACATCTCCTACGGGAGGCAGTCCTCTCCTCCACTACAACTGGGGATATCCTGGTTCCTTGTGCTTGCGTGTGTGTCTCCTTCACATCAGGTTATGCATTACGTGCTGACTGTGGAGTATATATCACCAAGCGTAACAGCCCCATTTATGTAGAATGCCTGATTTCTGCAAAGCTTGCGTGCAGGGGCGCATTTCCCTTCGTAATGGTGATGCGGGACTCCAGGCATGTCTCTGGCAGCTAATACAATGTTGTCCCTTATGTCCTCCAAAGACCCTACACCCTATTCCCTCTTCTCACACCCCCAACTCTCCTCACTTCCTGTGCCCCAGACCCTATTCCCTCTTATCACACCCCCAGCTCTCCTCATTTCCTGTTACCTAGACCTAAATTCTTCTTATCACACCCCCAGCTCTCCTCACTTCCTGTTCTCTGGACCCTATTCCCTCTTATCACACTCCCAGCTCTTCTCACTTCCTGTTCCCTGAACCCTATTCCCTCTTATCACACTCCCAGCTCTCTTCACTTCCTGTTCCCTGGACCCTAATTCCTCTTATCACACCCCCAGCTCTCCACACTTCCTGTTACCTGGACCCTAATTCCTCTTATCACACCCCCAGCTCTCCTCACTTCCTGTTACCTGGACCCTATTCCCTCTTATCACACCCCCAGCTCTCCTCACTTCCTGTTACCTGGACCCTAATTCCTCTTATCACACCCCCAGCTCTCCTCACTTCCTGTTCCCTGGACCCTATTCCCTCTTATCACACCCCCAGCTCTCCTCACTTCCTGTTCCCTAGACCTTAATTCCTCTTATCACACCCCCAGCTCTCATCACTTCCTGTCAGTGGCGTTCCTCCCAAAGGGCACAGGGAGTTGTGGCGCACCGGGTGCCAGACAGTCAGGGGGGTGTCGCCACGACCCCCCATAGATGCCGATACACCTGACTCAGGATTGTTTGTGGTTGCTCGGATCCACGCCTGCTCTGTGCGCCACATCTCCTACGGGAGGCAGTCCTCTCCTCCACTACAACTGGGGATATCCTGGTTCCTTGTGCTTGCGTGTGTGTCTCCTTCACATCAGGTTATGCATTATGTGCTGACTGTGGAGTATATATCACCGAGCGTAACAGCCCCATTTATGTAGAATGCCTGATTTCTGCAAAGCTTGCGTGCAGGGGCGCATTTCCCTTCGTAATGGTGATGCGGGACTCCAGGCATGTCTCTGGCAGCTAATAAAATGTTGTCCCTTATGTCCTCCAAAGACCCTACACCCTATTCCCTCTTATCACACCCCCAACTCTCCTCACTTCCTGTGCCCCAGACCCTATTCCCTCTTATCACACCCCCAGCTCTCCTCATTTCCTGTTACCTAGACCTAAATTCTTCTTATCACACCCCAGCTCTCCTCACTTCCTGTTCTCTGGACCCTATTCCCTCTTATCACACTCCCAGCTCTTCTCACTTCCTGTTCCCTGAACCCTATTCCCTCTTATCACACTCCCAGCTCTCTTCACTTCCTGTTACCTGGACCCTAATTCCTCTTATCACACCCCCAGCTCTCCACACTTCCTGTTACCTGGACCCTAATTCCTCTTATCACACCCCCAGCTCTCCTCACTTCCTGTTACCTGGACCCTATTCCCTCTTATCACACCCCCAGCTCTCCTCACTTCCTGTGCCCCAGACCCTATTCCCTCTTATCACACCCCCAGCTCTCCTCACTTCCTGTTACCTGGACCCTAATTCCTCTTATCACACCCCTAGCTCTCCTCACTTCCTGTGCCCCAGACCCTATTGCCTCTTATCACACCCCCAACTCTCCTCACTTCCTGTGCCCCAGACCCTATTGCCTCTTATAACACCCTAGGCTCTCCTCACTTCCTGTTACCTAGACCTAAATTCTTCTTATCACCCCCCCAGCTCTCCTCACTTCCTGTTACCTGGACCCTTATTGCCTCTTATCACACCCCCAGCTCTCCTCACTTCCTGTTACCTGGACCCTAATTCCTCTTATCACACCCCCAGCTCTCCTCACTTCCTGTTACCTGGACCCTATCCCCTCTTATCACACCCCCAGCTCTCCTCACTTCCTGTTACCTGGACCCTATTCCCTCTTATCACACCCCCAAACTCTCCTCGCTTCCTGTTCCCTGGACCCTATTCCCTCTGGCCCACTGTCTTTGCGTTGCACTTTTAAAGGGAACCTGAGGTGAGAATAATATTGAGGCTGCCATATTTATCTCCTTTTAAGCAATACCAGTTGCCTGGCTGCCGTATTGGTCCTCTGCCTCTAATTCTTTCAACCACAGACCCTAAACAAGCATGCTTGTTTCTGGTGTGATTCAGTTCACTACTGCAGCCAAATAAATTAGCAGGGCAACTAGTATTGTTTAAAAGGAAATAAATATGGCAGCCTCCATATCACTCTCCACGAATAAAACTTTAGCGCTATACGGTACTTCTTTCCTCCACCAACACCCTTCAAAGTGCAGGCTTACCAGCTCTTAGTGAGACCCAGATTATAAGGTCTAAAGCGTATGTGAATATGTATCACCACGATCACCATCTCTTGTCTTTATCTTCTATGCTTTCTGTCCAGCCTCCTTCCTCAGCATTTAGACATTCCCAGCATGTGCATAACAGACAAATAAAGATCTAAGTGTACTATGTTTGTGTATTTAAATGCCGGCTCTTACACCAATCGGTTCTCCGAGCTCCTGATGACGCGTTGGCGAAACCTGGTCGAGCGGAGGATTGGTGAAGGGGAGAGCGGCACCCCACGTATCGATTGGTTGAATACACTGCTCTTTACTACTGTGGGTCCCTTTCAAAAGGGCCCAGGAGTGAGTATCCTGTATATACCATTTTAGTGAATAAAAGTTGTTATCCTTTTTAAACGGAGTACACTTAGATCTTTATTTGTCTGTTATGCACATGCTGGGAATGTCTAAATGCTGAGGAAGGAGGCTGGACAGAAAGCATAGAAGATAAAGACAAGAGATGGTGATCGTGGTGATACATATTCACATACGCTTTAGACCTTATAATCTGGGTCTCACTAAGAGCTGGTAAGCCTGCACTTTGAAGGGTGTTGGTGGAGGAAAGAAGTACCGTATAGCGCTAAAGTTTTATTCGTGTGGAATTTTATGGAGTCTATCTGAGGACTTTTAACTTGGCAGCTTTATGGAACTTTTTTGAAGCCTAGAAAGGACAATTTAACATTCCTTTGCGCGGATATAACGTTTGTTCCATATCACTCTCACCCGGGTTCACGTCAAATTACAGTTAGCTCCGCCCTCATCCGGTTATGGCCATGCCCATTTTTTGCCGCATGTTATAGCGCCACCCATGTTTTGCCCCTTTACTTTTTTTTTGGGGGGGGGGGGTGTCTTATGATACCCAGCACCGGGTGTCAAATGCCCTAGGTACGCCACTGCTTCCTGTTACCTGGACCCTATTGCCTCTTATCACACCCCCAGCTCTCCTCACTTCCTGTGCCCCAGACCCTATTCCCTCTTATCACACCCCCAGCTCTCCTCACTTCCTGTTCCCGGGACCCTAATTCCTCTTATCACACCCCCAGCTCTCCTCACTTCCTGTGCCCCAGACCCTATTCCCTCTTATCACACCCCCAGCTCTCCTCACTTCCTGTTCCCGGGACCCTAATTCCTCTTATCACACCACCAGCTCTCCTCACTTCCTGTGCCCCAGACCCTATTCCCTCTTATCACACCCCAGCTCTCCTCACTTCCTGTTACCTGGACCCTAATTCCTCTTATCACACACCCAGCTCTCCTCACTTCCTGTTCCCTGGACCCTAATTCCTCTTATCACACGCCCAACTCTCCTCACTTCCTGTTCTCTGGACCCTATTCCCTCTTATCACAAGCCCAGCTCTCCTCACTTCCTGTTCCCTGGACCCTATTCCCTCTTATCACACCCCAGCTCTCCTCACTTCCTGTTCCCTGGACCCTAATTCCTCTTATCACACGCCCAGCTCTCCTCACTTCCTGTTCCCTGGACCCTATTCCCTCATATCACACGCCCAGCTCTCCTCACTTCCTGTTCCCTGGACCCTATTCCCTCTTATCACACTCTCAGCTCTCCTCACTTCCTGTTCCCTGGACCCTAATTCCTCTTATCACACGCCCAGCTCTCCTCACTTCCTGTTCCCTGGACCCTATTCCCTCTTATCACACCCCAGCTCTCCTCACTTCCTGTTCCCTGGACCCTAATTCCTCTTATCACATGCCCAGCTCTCCTCACTTCCTGTTCCCTGGACCCTATTCCCTCATATCACACGCCCAGCTCTCCTCACTTCCTGTTCCCTGGACCCTATTCCCTCTTATTACACTCTCAGCTCTCCTCACTTCCTGTTCCCTGGACCCTATTCCCTCTTATCACAAGCCCAACTCTCCTCACTTCCTGTTCCCTGGACCCTATTCCCTCTTATCACAAGCCCAGCTCTCCTCACTTCCTGTTCCCTGGACCCTATTCCCTCTTATCACACCCCCAGCTCTCCTCACTTCCTGTTCCCTGGACCCTAATTCCTCTTATCACAAGC